>NC_084551.2:34062500-34092500 GCF_033978685.3 Nerophis lumbriciformis | reverse complement strand
TTAGGAACAAACACTCTTAATGCACTACATAATGATCATACTTACTTATATAACGCACAGAGAACATTAAACTATTTTGTGCCCACCTCTTTTTTCCTTTCTGTGCAAGATCAATAAGCAGGGTGCACACTGCGCGCTGTGTGCAGGCCCTTTTTTTTTTTTTTTTTTACATGAGGAGGCGTTCAAGCGCACTGTATAACTGCAAGTGTTAGTTTTCTTTTTTACATGTTTTAGTGACAAAAGGGGACAAGTCCACTGCAGTTTTTCAGAAAACCAGCCCTCGTTGGTCCCCTGTGCTTATTAACTTCCAAAAATAATGAAATTGAATGGAGACAAGTCAAACAATAGTACCATTTGGAAAACACCACTCAAGTTAACGCTTGTCTCTTTAGACTGATGCTCATTGATTGACTTATTGGGGCTGCCAACGTGACAACGATTGACAGCATGCAACAGCTGACCAATCAGCTGTCAAATGCGAGAAAAGCGTGGGTTGGCCTCCACACAGCAATATGAATCTGTAACACTATGGCTTAAGTATCAGTCGTTTGTTGCAGCGGCGATGGTTTTGATTCCATCCAGGACATACAAGGTAAACATTAAACTGGTTTACACAACTGTTAATTTGTTATTTCATATAGGAAATAAATTATTGAGCAATTTGTGCGTCCCCCACTTCTGAAATCCTTAATCACAATTAATAAAAATGTAAAACTGTGATTAATCAAATTAAAACATTTTATCATTTGACAGCACTAGTTTTTACTAACGATACCTTGCTATATTGCAAATTCGTATGACTATTTTAAGTGTCTACTAATAAATGAGAACATTAGAGCAGATTACTTCTCCCAAGGTATAAGCTTTAGAAAGTATTTTGACTGCACACAGGTTCCCACCAAAAGGCAAAAAGCTTAGGTTTGTTGGTTTAAAGCTTGAGGAGCCCTTTGGGGAAGGCTATATAAATAAGAGTAATTCCTGTTCCCTTTATTTCATGAGCACAAATGTTGGCCAAGCTAAAAACTCATAATTCAGCAATGAGCTCACCAAATTACATTTTGTTCTTTTCCCCTCCGTGTCTCTTTAATTACTCCCCTAAAGAGTCCTACTTGTCGAGTTGTTTCACTACAGGCCTGTCATGATGTACGCAGTTTAGATACCACGCAAAAATGCAACTTTTAGGATCAAATCACTTTGCAGTAAGAAGAAATAGCTTGTTGCAAGGCGATAAAGCACTATTTCACAACCCATCGTACCTTTTTAAGGCTTACTGCAAATGGGGATAAAAGGCAGTCTGCAGAAACATGAGAGCTCCATGAGCCCGACTCTCACACTGATAAAACTACTTGTTGGCCCTTGGATTCCTGAATCTATATGTGGTCATTTCCTGCCCGGTCCTTCCTCCCCCACTTCCTGTCTGTCTTCATTAGAGCCCTCTGAGAGAACGTGGCACGCGAGGCCGGCACACAAAGGTAGTGTTGTTCCCAGGAACTCGCTGCCACTGATGGCTGATTGGCAGGTGTTGCTGAGGTCAGCCTGGCAAAGGCGGGATGGACCTCTACAAGATTGTTGGTTTAAGAAAAGATAGCTCTTTCAAAACAAGGTGGAGATGACTCAAGTGCTCTTTAGGAGACACCCGACAGCGTCGTTCGGCCAAAGGGCAAAGGCTAATGTTTATTCTGGTCGAGGTTCATAATCAGATTTGTCAGTAATATATATTTTGTCACATATACTCCTTTCCAACAGTCTTGGTTCTCTTACAAATCCAGTAAACAGCTTCCCATTCCAAGTTTAACAGGAAACAGTGCTGCCAAATATTCCCTGAACGCCACGTGACTATTTCTCTCAAGGCCACAATAGTGTTCAGGAAAAATATTGAAAATCATACATCACAATGGCACTCAGTAGATCACAGACCTCCACTAAAGCGAAACACTCCTTATTAGGGACCGCAATGTCCCTTTGGGACAGAAGACCTATTGTATTTCGTGCGTTTTATTATTATTATTATTCCGCCGCCTCTTTGAGCTGTAATTTGACCCCTTCAAAACTCACCATATTTGACACACACATCAGGACTGGCGAAAATTGCCATCTAATCAAAAAAACCAAACCCCAAAACTCAAAATTGCGCTCTAGCGACTCCTAGGAAAAAACACAGACAAAACTGCTTGTAACTTCCGGTAGGAATGTCGTAGAGACATGAAACAAAAGCCTCTATGTAGGTATGACTTAGACCTAGATTTCATACATTAACATCCTTCAGCAAATATCAACAGGAAGTTGGCAATTCCCCCTTCAAAACAAAAGTTTACTAAAAACAGTCACTTTTGCTTCTTTGGGCTGTAATTTGACCCCTTTAACATGCTTCAAAACTCACCAAACTGGACACATAAATCAAGACTGGCAAAAATTGCGACCTAATAAAAAACCCAACCCCAAAACCCAAAATTGCGCTCTAGCGCCCCCTAGGAAGAAAACACAGACACAACTGCTCCTAGGAAGAAACCTCAGACAAAACTGCCTGTAACTTCCAGTAGGAATGTCTTAGAGACATGAAACAAAAACCTCTATGTAGGTCTTACCTAGACCTACATTTCATAGATCAACAACCCACAGCAAAAATCAACAGGAAGTTTGCAATTACCCCTTCAAAACAAAAGTTTTGTAAAAACCGGTCACATTTTTTCAAATATTATCTCCTCTGAGCGCGTTTGTCGAGTCAGCTTCAAACAAGCACAGGAGAGAGATTGAACCCTTCTGATTAAAAGTTGACCAAAGAGTTTTAATTACTGCTACGGTTTGGATTTTATGTGCCATCAAAGTCGGTCCCGTCCATCGCTGCTTGCAGCTTTAATTACGTTTACATTTTGTTTTAAAGACAGGTGTTTTATACATTGAAATGAAAAGAAGAAAAAAGTCCTGTGTCAAATCCTGCATGCGGACCAGAACTGCAGGAGTTCTTACTTGGATCATGGTGCACCACTACACAACGTTTCATGAAAACCAGTAGTAGTTTTTTATACAAATCTGCAAAAGCAAGCACTTATTTATGGCCTCCTTGGCAAAGGTAATAAATAATTACTACCTCCTTGCTGAAGGTAATAAATAAGAACGTAAGTGGGACTTCAAATTCACGACTTCACACTGAAAGCCAAAGAACCTTAATAAATTGATTTCTTAATAACGCTCTAACAGTAATATGTCTCCCTAGGGTCTGTTTATGAACATCAAACCTGAAAAAAATCTATCATCTCCCTCACTTGTTTTGCTCCACTTTTAAGAGAAGGCGCGCTCAGTCGCTTTTGAAGTTAAGGGTTTTCATGACAGCATCAATAGAAAAAAAAATTTCTAGCCAGTTTCCCGTGTATACGTCCAACTCTTCATGGAGGACATTTTTGTAGTCCGCTAAAGACTTGTATGGCTACACAATCTGTAGTGGAAGACACGATCGGTCCATGCATGCATAAAGACTTTGTCACTTCATTCCTCGCACATTTTACCAAATAGCTTCTGCGATGACATTACCTGTAATATTTGCTTCTTTTATTAATTTTTGTGTACGACAAAAACATTACATAATAGGAAAAGACAACAATAATATAAAAATGAACAATGGGGTGGTATTATTAGTCATTGCACTGAAAGACGCACATGAGCGCAATTCCAACGAGATTTTTCAAAAGAGACACTACATTGAAATATTTATCAGTCAACTAACAAAAAGTAGACTTTGCAATTGGCAGAATTGATGTATTTGATGTAAATAAAGTAGTCAAAAAGATGGTTCTCCCTTTTGTACAGATCTGCATGGTTTTGTATGTAATGTTTTACACTACACATTGTTATTGAAATAAAGTTTACCAAAAAAAAAAATGACAGTGTGCGCAAGCATAACTGCCGTAAAATAGGTTGACAGGAAGTGACGTAGTCTTGGAACACGCTTGGAATGATCTTGTCTTCGGGTACCGATGGTGTAGCGACAACATGGAAGCTGTAACTAGCAAATAGGCTATCCTATACAGACGATTTACGATGTAAATTATATACATTTAGCCGACGACAGAGCTTTTAATACTATTGCCATATCGCAATAATGCATTTCGATGACACATTCTAGCTGTCTCCTGCAAATTTGACAGGGACAATCAAACAAAGGTGTCCTCAACACATTGTAGCGTTCTGGCTAGCAGCGAACCTCCCTCCAAAGTGTAAAGCCGTGGAGGGAGTGCCGGCAATCCCCGCCTCCATTGCTGCAAATAAACTATATTTCTTACAAGTACAGTTACCACTGGAGGACGAGGAATAGCTAAACATGCTACACTACAGATTTTAGAACGATATGCTAACTGCTAACTGCAAGCTGGCGCTCTTGAATGTAAACAAAGGTGGACGCGTCGATATAAACCTCCACAGTAACAATACCAAGAATAGTATCAGTATATGGTCGATACTATGGTAGTTAAATAAACATTTTTGTTATCAAAAAATATGTTGCCGTTTTTGTTATTAGGAGGGCTTTGGGGCAAAAACCAAGAATATTAATCAGCTCTCATAATATGAAATAATTAAAATATTCGTCGCCATCCTATGTTTTTGTCTGATGATAATCGTGATTAAAATGTAATAATTTGATGATCTTGAAGTTAAAGAATCAGTATCGGCATTGGTATGACAAATACGGCCCCTGCATCTACTTGGTAACTACTTTGGTACCCAAATTTGTAGTATCGCCCAAAACTAATGTAAAGTATAAAAACAACAGAAGAATAAATGCCTATTACTATTTAACATAAGTGTAGATGGAACCACAACAGAAAGTAACCAGATATTAACAGTTAATCAACAAGTAGATAATAATAATATTGAGAAAAACAACACAACAATTCATCAGCAGCTAAATTAGGAGGCTTTGTAAACTGTTTTGAAATGGTTCTATAATCATATTATCACGTTATTGCAGGAGGCTGCAATATATATCGCAATTTAGAGTTTTGGTCATATTGCCCATCATTATAATGTTGCTGTTAAAATGTGAGCGTAATGTTAGCACTGTAGCAAAATACTATAGCTATGCTAGTCTTTCTGTCCCACACGTTAACGTTACATTGTTGTATGTTAAAGTTAAAGTACCAATGATTGTCACACACACACTAGGTGTGGTGAGATTATCCTCTGCATTTGACCCATCACCCTCACCCCTTGGGAGGTGAGGGGAGCAGTGAGCAGCAGCGGTGGCCGCGCCCAATAGTAATTTTTGGTGATTTAAACCCCAATTCCAACCCTTGATGCTGATTGCCAAGCAGGGAGGTCATGGGTCCCATTTTTATAGTCTTTGGTATGACTCGGCCGGGGTTTGAACTCACAACCTACCGATCTCAGGGTGGACACTCTATGATATATGGTATCTATGTCATGCGATATGTACGCACAGTAAGAGCAGAGTGAAGATGTATTTGTAAAAAGTGGAAAGTAGAGCTTTCTGGGGACAGGCGTGGTCAAACACACTTTATTAGCGTTAAAGTTACAAACACACAACAGTGTATTCCCAGTAGACATTATTAAAAGCACTTTTAAATTCCAGCATGTAGGCACAAACACAGTTCCAATACACTATTAAAGGACATCTAAGATTTATTTAAACACCATAAAATGTTACTAATAATAATATGGGCCCTTTAAAATGCACATTGCCATTGCTGGTATCCTGATGGCAGTGTTTGTTGGAACCAGGTATTACAAAAGATGTCTCACAAGATATGCTGAGGTATTATTGCATGATGAGATTTGTTTATGTAATATTTGATTTAAAACTATAACCCCCCCACCCCCAAATGAGATCAAATTATTTTAAGCCTTCAACTTTAAAGGTTCCACTGCATTTTGCGGCTTCCATCATTTCCTACTTGTAGCATTAAGCCCCAGGATGTTTTTTTCCTACCACGGAGACCGGTGAGAAAGTGTTCCTTCCCATGCTGCCGTCTGGCGTTCCCGTGGCGACCAATTGGGATACGTGGCTTGGTGGCAGCGGTGTGTATAAATAGAAAGCAATCAAGGCAGCGGGGCGTAAAGCAGATTCACAGGACTCCCAGCAGCCCTTTCTCTCTTTTCCATTCCTTTTTCTCCTGCCTCCCTTCTTCCTCATGCTTTCATTCATCCTCACGCCCACAGGATTAGAGGTCCGCGCCACGTATTAGGGATGAGGCTTTGGCTGCCTTCGACAAATGCCAGAAATAGCAGCATCTGGCCCACTGTGCCCCATCCACCCTCCAACACAGCCCCCGCAGCCATCCTCCCCTGCAGGCACATCATGGCCCCGCTTCCCCATGTTCAGCCGCATGTTCTACACTTTGTGCACACAGAAAGTCTCTTCAAATATTGATTCGCAACCTGAATAATTAAAACCGGCTGTCTATTGTGTAACAGGTTTACATAACTTCAATGCAGTAATATGCTTATTCATCTTCACCAGAGGTGGGCCAGTGTAATTTCAGCTACCTTCACGTAAATCAGTGATTCTCAAACTTGTTTCAAGACGTACCACCTCAGGAAACACTTGGCTCTAGTGCCACCATAATGACCGACATTAAAATACCGTAGTAGGCCTAAATATTCATTAGAAATAGTGTATTTTATATTGTTGGTCACTGTAACATTTCCCGGTATGCACAAACATCATCAACAATTACACTCCATATATTAGGCCTACTTATTTATTTATTTGAATTAGGACAATGCATGTTCATCAACATAGAGCGACAATGTAAATATGCCGGAGTTAGCACGATAGCTCATTTTCATCCGTTGTCCTAAGGCAGGTTAATACAGTAAACATTCAACAGGTCGTGATACAAAAGAATACATCAATCACAAGACATTATACAAACCCCGTTTCCATATGAGTTGGGAAATTGTGTTAGATGTAAATATAAACGGAATACAATGATTTGCAAATCCTTTTCAACCCATATTCAATTGAATGCACTACAAAGACAAGATTTTTGATGTTCAAACTCATAAACTTTATTTTTTTTTTGCAAATAATAATTAACTTAGAATTTCATGGCTGCAACACGTGCCAAAGTAGTTGGGAAAGGGCATGTTCACCACTGTGTTACATGGCCTTTCCTTTTAACAACACTCAGTAAATGTTTGGGAACTGAGAAGACACATTTTTTAAGCTTCTCAGGTGGAATTATTTCCCATTCTTGCTTGATGTACAGCTTAAGTTGTTCAACAGTCTTGGGGTCTCCATTGTGGTATTTTAGGCTTCATAATGCGCCACACATTTTCAATGGGAGACAGGTCTGGACTACAGGCAGGCCAGTCTAGTACCCGCAGTCTTTTACTATGAAGCCATGTTGATGTAACACTTGGCTTGGCATTGTCTTGCTGAAATAAGCAGGGGCGTCCATGGTAACGTTGCTTGGATGGTAACATATGTTGCTCCAAAACCTGTATGTACCTTTCAGCATTAATGGCGCCTTCACAGATGTGTAAGTTACCCATGTCTTGGCCACTAATACACCCCCATACCATCACAGATGCTGGCTTTTCAACTTTGCGCCTGGTTCTTTTCCTCTTTGTTCCGGAGGACACGACGTCCACAGTTTCCAAAAACAATTTGAAATGTGGACTCGTCAGACCACAGAACACTTTTCCACTTTGTATCAGTCCATCTTAGATGAGCTCAGGCCCAGCGAAGCCGACGACGTTTCTGGGTGTTGTTGATAAACGGTTTTCGCCTTGCATAGGAGAGTTTTAACTTGCACTTACAGATGTAGCGACCAACTGTAGTTACTGACAGTGGGTTTCTGAAGTGTTCCTGAGCCCATGTGGTGATATCCTTTACACACTGATGTCGCTTGTTGATACAGTACAGCGTGAGGGATCGAAGGTCACGGGCTTAGCTGCGTACGTGCAGTGATTTCTCCAGATTCTCTGAATCCTTTGATGATATTACGGACCGTAGATGGTGAAATCCCTAAATTCCTTGCAATAGCTGGTTGAGAAAGGTTTTTCTTAAACTGTTCAACAATTTGCTCACGCATTTGTTGACAAAGTGGTGACCCTCGCCCCATCCTTGTTTGTGAATGACTGAGCATTTCATAAAATCTACTTTTATACCCAATCATGGCACCCACCTGTTCCCAATTTGCCTGTTCACCTGTGGGATGTTCCAAATAAGTGTTTGATGAGCATTCCTCAACTTTATCAGTATTTATTGCCACCTTTCCAAACTTCTTTGTCACGTGTTGCTGGCATCAAATTCCAAAGTTAATGATTATTTGCAAAAAAAAAAAAAAATGTGTATCAGTTTGAACATCAAATATGTTGTCTTTGTAGCATATTCAACTGAATATGGGTTGAAAATGATTTGCAAATCATTGTATTCCGTTTATATTTACATCTAACACAATTTCCCAACTCATATGGAAACGGGGTTTGTAGTATAACAACTAGAGGTGTAATGGTATGGCATATCCACAGTTTTGGGTATTTTATGACAATTATTTTTTTTATTGCAAATAGAAATATATATTTAATGTATCATAAGATTTTCTGTGAAAATAAAGCCAATAACGATTTTTTTTGTGGTCCCCTTTATTTTGAAAAACATCGAAATACATTCTGGTACCGGTACCAAAATATTGGCATCGTGACAACCCTACTTTCTACTAAGTGAGAGGCATGATTTATAATCCAGAGTTAACTTTTACCAACTCAGGGGCACGTCACCCGGTGGTGGAATGGGCTCATAACTCATTATGCTCGCAACTTAAAAGGGGTCATATTATGATTTTTTTTCACATTCAAAACATTTTCTTGTGGTCTACAAAGCATGTGGTACTTGGTTTTACGGACTGTTTTCAAACCTCTTTCTGATTTTCTCTTCAGAATGCAGAATTTTGTCGGCGGTCTTATTGATGCAGCAGCTCAGCATGTCAATAGCTTCATAAGCTAGTTACCTCACAGCAAACACTGCGCCACTAAACATAGTTTCTCTGTGTTAGCAGCAGCGCTTATAATAACAATATCCCTAATGCTTGCTTAATATTCAGGTCACAAGATGTGAATGGAGTATTGTTGGAAGTTTTTTTAGAGGGCTTTAAGGGTGCAATAGATGCCTCCTAATTCTAGGACTCATGCCACCTAGTACTTGCCGTATTTTGTGAATTAGAATGCATAAAAAAATAATCAATCAATCAATCAATGTTTACTTGTATAGCCCTAAATCACGAGTGCCTCAAAGGGCTGCACAAGCCACAACGACATCCTCGGCTCAGATCTCACATCAGGGCAAGAAAAAACTCAACCCAATGGGATGACAATGAGAAACCTTGGAGGGGACCGAAGATGTGGGAACCTCCCCAGGGCGACCGGTGCAATGGACGTCGAGTGGATCTCGCATAATATTGTGAGAGTCCAGTCCATAGTGGATAGAACATTATAGTGTGAGAAAAACATTTGTGTTCTTGTCTTACATAAGTTAAAACGTACCATTGATAGTCACACACACACTAGGTGTGGTGAAATGATCCTCTGCATTTGACCCATCACCCTTGATCACCCCCTGGGAGGTGAGGAGAGCAGTGAGCAGCAGTGGCCGCACCCATGAATCAATTTGGTGAATTAACCTCCAATTCCAACCCTTGATGCTGAGTGTCAGGCAGGGAGATAATGGGTCCCATTTTTATAGTCTTTGATATAACTCGGCCGGGATTGTGAATGATAGGCATAATTCCCTTTAAGTATCATGCTGCTGCAAGTATAACATTTTAACCACTGTTATATATTAAAATAATGAAAACAACAACTTTTATGCAGGACGACGGTTCAGAATCAGAAGTTTTGTGCATTTCCCCCACAAAATGTTGGTGAAATTTGAAATTGCTGTGATTTTAGGAGCATTTATAAGAGATGGATCTTCTTGTTGTCCTTTACTTAATCTTTAGTTTTTCCAGCTTTTAGCTGCAGGGTTAATCAGTTAGTGGACAAGCATGTTCTTTATACATGTCTTTGACCTCACTAACCTGTAACCTGCTCAGTGGCCTTGTGGTTAGAGTGTCCGCCCTGAGACCGGTAGGTCGTGAGTTCAAACCCCGGCGGAGTCATACCAAAAGACTATAAAAATGGGCCCCATTACCTCCCTGTTTGGCACTCAGCATCAAGGTGTTGGAAATGGTGGTTAAATCACCAAAATGATTCCCGGGCGCGGCCACCGCTGCTGCTCACTGCTCCCCTCACCTCCCAGGGGGTGAAAAAGGGGATGGGTCAAATGCAGAGGTTAATTTCACCACACCTAGTGTGTGTGTGACAATCATTGGTACTTTAACTTTTTAACTTTGTCATTGATTTTTTCCAATTTTGACAAATGTTTTTAAAATCATTGATTATCGCAGATTAAAAGTAAAAAAAAAGAACATGCTGTCAAGGTGAAAATATTAGCCTTTCCATCAAATGTGATTGATTGTGTCTGGATCAGGTTAAGAACTGAGCAGCGTGTTCAATGTGTTGGTATTTCTGTTTTGCATTAGGAAGAGTGCGCGTGTGGTGTGTGGGGGGGATTGCTTGAAACATCTGCCATGTTTTTGTGTTATTTTAACTGTTGCTACTGTATCACACTGTGGTCACCACGGCGGCAGGTAGCGGAGAATTTCACTTACGGCCCCCGAGTGTTGCTGGGGCTAATTTAGTCCAGATGAGGTGGAAATAGGCCCGATCCTGACTCATTTAATTGATCAAAAAGCTGCTTTGACTTATGCTGGGAAGGCGAATTGTAGAAGTGTGATAACATTTCGTATTTTTCTAAGCTGATTGGCACGCTCTTCTTTTTATGATGCTCCTGTTTGCTTTTACAAGCTTCATTATGCTGGCTAGAAAAGAACACAGCCTGACTCACTAACACAATCAGATCATTTTTCATCCTGAGAGAATGAGGCGAAACTAACAGAAAGGTCTGCTCCCTATTTTTTTAGCCTCTGAGCCCAACCTGAAGGTGCGGTCCAGACTGAAGCAGAAAGTCGCCGAGAGGAGGAGCAGTCCCATGCTCAAAAGGAGAGACGGCAACCTCATGACGCCTTACAAGAAGAGGGCGCTGGAGCTCATGGGTACGTGGGAACATGTTTGAACATACACTATCAACCAGCAGGGTTGCCAAACGTCCCTTGAAAAACGGAATCATCACATGATGTATTTAGAAACTAAAGTATGCGTCCTGTATTGTGGGAATACAATATAGTTGCTATGTGAAATTTTATGGAAAACTTCACTCTAGTGGGGTAGTTATTTTACTGTGTGGATTTTATTTAGCACTAAAACATACTTATTGCATTTTTTTCCCCTCCATTTATTTTTGAATTGCTTGTGTCTAATTATAGTCAGTTTCGGGTCAAATAGCATAACAATTGTTTCATAAAAAAATAAATCACTGTTCCGGGAGGTGTGAAGACAATCAAGTTGGACGACCCTGCCAACAAGATTTTATTTGTTTTTCTGGGTGTTGGCAACCCTTTTAATTGGCCTCAATATTAAAAGCACATCCAACACAAGAGCTGCGTCAAAGTTTGTGCCATTACGAAAATAATAAAACTCAGCTTACCGTATTTTTCGGACTATAAGTCGCAGTTTTTTTCATAGTTTGGCCGGGGGTGCGACTTATACTCAGGAGCGACTTATGTGCGAAATTATTAATACATTACCGTAATATATCAAATAATATTATTTAGCTCATTCACGTAAGGGACTAGACGTATAAGATTTCATGGGATTTAGCGATTAGGAGTGACAGATTGTTTGGTAAACGTATAGCATGTTCTATATGTTATAGTTATTTGAATGACTCTTACCATAATATGTTACGTTAACAGCCCAGGCACGTTCTCAGTTGGTTATTTATGCCTCATATAACATACAATTATTCAGCCTGTTGTTCACTATTCTTTATTTATTTTAAATTGCCTTTCAAATGTCTATTCTTGGTGTTGGGTTTTATCAAATACATTTCCCCAAAAAATGCGACTTATACTCCAGTGCGACTTGTATATGTTTTTTTCCTTCTTTATTATAAATTTTCGGCCGGTGCGACTTATACTCCGAAAAATACGGTACATTGAACCCGGTATTTATTTACTTAACAATATACTGATATGTGTGTTCTTTATTATCATAATGGTAGATATTTTTGTTCAATTCAATTCAGGAAATGTATTTTTCGTTAAAGACTTCAGGTACGAAGCAGTGTTAGTTTGCAAGGCATAAAAAGGCACAATAACAAACATACATTACGCACATACACACAAACATTAGGCAAGAAAGCGCCAATATCATACAATAATACATATACAATATGAATCTTTTATCTCATTAAGCTACATGAAAGGGTCAAAAACAAAGAAACTGCCGTCAGTATGATGTGTAAACACAATAATAAACACAAAAAGCTAGTGTTAATGATGAATAGTCAATGTGAGTGTGCGTCAATAGAGCAAGGTATTTGTTCTTTCAAGTTTCACAAAAAAAATACACAGCATGCAATTGCATTTCTTCTAAACTTTAATCTTATCTGATCACGCAACAAGATATTCCAACACATTGTTGGGTTATCAAAAATTAATACCGTACTCAAATATCTGCTTGTCACCCTGACATATGATTTCAAAGCTAATAAAAAATATGATAATCAAATCACACAATTTCCAATGCAAATTGTGTAACAAAGCTACGTACTGTATATTCATGTACATTAGCACCTCACCTTACGATCAGTTCTGTGACGCAGCACTAAGACTCAAAACACTTATATCTCAAAAAAGCACAGTTTTAACATGTAACGTCCTTTTTAAAAAGAAAAACAAACTTTTCGATAAGAAATATTGTATAAAAAGATACAATAGTTTGTTCTACTAAAAACTACAGTAGTTTTATGAAGTAATGTAATAATAATGTATAGCATTTGCTTTGGAGAGTGGACTTTTACGGTACCTCATTCAAGCTGCTTCTCCATCTAACACACCATTAGCCGCTTTTCCATATTTTCATGGATCTGTCGTTTGGATATGATTTTAACATTCTTGGCTGGCATTAGACTCACTCTGCTTGAGTATGGTGCAGACTGGTAGTGATTCGATGGAATTTCTTCGCCAAGTAGTTTTAAATGACATTGTTCTTTAATTGAATTGTTCTTCAAAACTCACTTTCTTCCTTCCCATGCTTGGAATAACAAAGTTATGTCCATTTCTAGCATCTATAAGCTAATGCTGCCAAGTGAGAGCAGATGTTTTGGGTGGATCTTACAGGGTTCACTGTGACATTTGATTAACAACTAATGCTCTTTGTAACTCAAATCTCGATGTGGCCCTCAATAACACACAAAATGTGCTCGCTGTTTTGACGTTGCAAAAATCTTCGGTTGTAGTTTGATCTCACGTAAAATATCCCATGTCTTTGTGTCCACTGTATGTGACTGGGAGTAGTAACTAACTCCTTGATGTTCTGTAGATTCTACGCCCACAAACAGTGCCCCTGGCTCGGGCCCCAGCTCCCCCATAGGGGCCTCCAGTGCCTTGGGGGCTGAAAACGGACCTTCCTCTTTGCCTACCACCACAAAAACTGAGGTACGTCAGCCAAATGAAGCATACAGTGTATTTTGCATGTATTTTGTGTGAAAGTACAACAATCTTAGTTAGCCTTCTGCTCGCAGCTATAAAAACAGCCATTTGCCCTCCGTCTGTTCCCCTCTAGTGAAAATGACTACCCGCGCTGACATTAAAGAGGCACAGCTTGACCCATATGTCCGACTGTGCCGGGTTTACTTGTGTTAAAACAACACATTTTGCAGGAAACGTGAGTGTTTAAGTGCAAACAACAGCTAGAATCCTCCTCATTTTTATCGCTTGCGTTATTCCTCCAGATGTTCTGCACAATTATGCTTTCAAAAAAAGTTTGGCTCTGAGCTTCGCTGTTGGCTTGTCATTGTATTTCTGTCATTGGCTTGGCTCCGTGCCTCCTCCGAGGCATTTCCCAACAGAGTTAAGGCTGAGTTATGGACCATGGCTCCCCTTGGACCCGGCTCACAAAGAAGACCATTATAGCGGGTGGCAGATATGACACATCTCTTTGCAATCCTAACCAAGCAGCTGTGTTTTCCCAACGCATGGCTGTTTACTCTTGTGGGGACCTCCAGTGACAGAGAAGGCAGAGCCAGTCTGACATCAGGCTAAGGGTTAGGGCTCCGGGAGACAAACTGACTGCGGCGTTTAATTGATATCCCAGGCACTGGTAGCCAAGAAGACACCCACATACGAGCAACGTAAACACACAGGCTTGCTATTGTTCCTTTGCAAGCAGAGGCTCTGGGGAAAGTCGATGGTGGCGTGCAGGGCTGCCTGTAGACCCCATCCCTGCTGCAAAAGCAACACGTGTTTATGCATCGTTACATTAGGTATCCTTTTTCAGAGGGAACGGGTCCCTCGGGTCAAATATGGGCCGGATATCCACGTTCAGGTCACCAAGTACTGGTAGGGGTCGCAAGGATAAACAAGGCTGTTCCAAAACCACATGCTGGTCCCCTTCTCTGCTGGGTACAGGAAGTGTGCCCCAGTGGTGATGTCCTCCTAGAGAGGCGGCCTGAGGGCGGGGACCAACAAGTATCCAGTCCTCAGAGACTGGTGACGGACTTTTAGACCTCTGTAAGCAACCAAGCAAACCGACAGTTGTGAGTTACTGTATGTCCCATATTATAGTATCATTCAACAATGTGGTCCTTCAATTCGGTTCTCGCCCTAATGCCAAAATTTTGACTATTTTTTTTTTTTTTTGTGTCCTGTCCAGCTTCTCAGGCAAATCATATAGTTGATGTAATGCCCATATCGGCTGTTCAGATTTACTTTACAAAAGAGAAGTGTGGGATACTTCTCTTGTTGCCTCATTTGTATTTGACTTTATTAAATGTATTTATATTATCATTTGGTGCAGCCGGGCCGGAGCAGGAGGGGATAGAAAGAGAAAAAAAAGAAGACAGAGGGGGAAATTGTGAGACAAGAGGGGGATAAGACAGAGAAACAAAAACAACAACAGCAAACACAACAATAACAACAACAACAAATACGATATGTACAAATATGATGGTAAAAGTGATAGCAAAGAAGCAGTGAGGGAAATAAATAATAATACAGAAATTACAAATTTAAATTTAGACAATTTAAAAGTGCTCTTAGTAAGCCCATCAGGGAACATGCAGTTTTGTGTGTCTGTAGCATTCATGCTAATGAGCTGTGTTTATTCACACCTGTCTCCAACAGAGTACGTGTCTCCAGAAATCACTATTGTCCATTTTTTACCTACTGTATACTATGCACTTGAATAGATGCCATGTAGGGATGTAGCTATCGATTATTTTGGTTATCGAATAATCTATTGATTAATTTGATTGATTAATCGAACAAAACACACTTCGTAGCCTTAATGCGGCTTTTAGGGAAAATAGTTTAGATAACAATTTTTTTATGACCTTCATTCTTTTGTCTTATAAATGCACATAACATTGAAATTGCACTTGTACCATGGGAGCATCACTGTTTGTATTAAAACGTGAAAAAAGAAAGAAACCTGTGTAGCCTAAAGCCAGGTAATAAATGGTAAATAAAGAACCAAACTAAACAAGAAGACTCTCTTATAAAGCATGATAAATTGAGTGTCAATATATTCAACAATTTATCATATACACATTGGAAAAGGTATTCATTGGAGGAGGGGTCTTTTATTTTTTGACAAACAACTGGTTAGCCTTAACATACAAACGGTAGATGTTAACATGTCCTCACATGCCCTTAAGTGTTTGAATACAATATTTGTCATTCATGTCAAACATATATGATGGCATTAGCTGCCAAAATAAACGTTTACCTTATTTCTGTTTGTTTGCTGTTGAATATTGATGGGACGGCTGGCGCAGTGGAAGAGTGGCCGTGCGCGACCCGAGGGTCCCTGGTTCAATCCCCACCTAGTACCAACCTCGTCATGTCCGTTGTGTCCTGAGCAAGACACTTCACCCTTGCTCCTGATGGGTGCTGGTTAGCGCCTTGCATGGCAGCTCCCTCCATCAGTGTGTGAATGTGTGTGTGAATGGGTAAATGTGGAAGTAGTGTCAAAGCGCTTTGAGTACCTTGAAGGTAGAAAAGCGCTATACAAGTACAACCCATTTATTATTTATCAATATGCAGGATGTTTTCTGGTAATGTTGTATCATTGCTGAAGTGCTATTGTGAAATGACAACTCCGTTTGACGGTGTAAACATTTCACCACAACATGGTAACCTTTGACAGACTCTTTCATCTTTTTGGGCCCTTTGCTCTCTTTCTCTGCCAACTCTCTTGGCACTCTGCCGTTACCGCTACACATACACACAGGCCACATCCCCATAGGTTCATCGCTGTCATACACGCTGTGTTGGAGCAGTCTGGATTTGATAAATATCTAATAATTAAACTCAATAAACTAACCATCGAAGCAACAAAATACAAATCAAAGCGTTTTTCTAATCACATTAATCGATCAAATGTTGCAGCCCTAATGCCATATATCAAATACAACAATGTAACGTTAAAGAGTGAGACAGGAGGACACAAACGTTAGCAACATTAGCATAGCTATGTGAGCTACAATGCTAAGATTACATTACATTTTAACAGCCACATCATTCTAGGCTAGCTTATTCACTGAAGAAAAACACAATTATTAAACCCATAGCCCCCATGTCTCTTGCTGACGGGTAGTTGGCAAATATTCTGTCTTTATTTTAAGATGTGTAGCAAAGCCTGCATTATTTGATATCTGTCTCACACTAATGTTTCTCTCTTTTGTCTCTCTTGTCTCAAATAGCGATGGCCTTCACAGCCAAGATTATTCCGGCCCGAGAACTCAATGTCCGTCTTGAGTTTGTACACATCTCCGTCCCTACCCAACATTTCCTTGGGGCTTTCCGCCGCATCTTCTCCCCTGAATGTAAGTATCTTTGCATAATCAAATGAAAGAGTTGGGCATTTTGAAAATCTGCCATCAGTGGCTGTCTGCAACCTCCATATGACCACAGGTCACCGACCCCTGTGACCCCCAACGATTTTATCACCCATTAGATAAATATTGTCGTGCAGTGTCTGGTGTCAAGCGTGCCCTTATCTTCCACTCTTACCTCATTTATCACCACTTAAAAAAAAAAAAAAACATCCAAGTCCACTCAAGTACAACCCTTGATAACCTGCCACTTGATTTATCATCATTCACTTCAGACACATTCCAAGGTGGTCTGCTCATCAACAGCAATGCCTTCTAACATTAATAGGCTGCTGTTTTCATTTTCCTGAGCTTGGTTTGTTTTGTTGTCCTTTCTTCACAGGCGGCAATGGGCTTGAAGGACAGATCAGCAGAAATAAAGCATGGACTTCCGGGACATCTCCTGGGTCCCGTTCCACTTCACGCAGGTCTAGAGTCCAAAGTGAGCCCCAGTCACCAGGCTCTGCTGCAACACCTCTTGCAGAAGGAGCAGATGAGGCAGCAGAAGATGCTCTCCGCTGGTATGACAAACAATACATCCCACTTTGAACTACATTTAAAAAGAAAACTATGATTCATGTTTTTCTTATTATCCCCAAGGACCGCCAGGCCCCGTGTCATCCCACCCTCCGTCCCCTTTGGCCATGAAGGATCGCCCTCCTAGCAGCCGCCCCAAACTACCCAAACATCGGCCCTTGAACAGGACCCAGTCTGCGCCCCTCCCCCAGAACGCGCTGGCCCAACTAGTCATCCAGCAGCAACACCAGCACTTCCTGGAGAAACAGAAACAGTACCAGCAGCAGATCCACATGAATAAGGTATGTCAATATTTTCATCACAAGTTGTGTTGCTTTTTGCAACATTTCATTGCTTTTCTTCCTGACGCAGCTTGACACGGCCGTGTATTAACCCTTTCTATTTGCAAAAGCATACTAGTTCTTTGGCATGTTCAGGCAGGGTTCATCCTGTGCTGAGATGATAAAACCACTTCTAGTCGCACATAGAGATGGGTGATACGGCTAAAATCTGGGTTAACCTTATACATATTGCAGCCCCATGTGATAACAATATATATCACGTTATATTTGGTATGTAAATAACAATACAATTATTTTAGAACGGATTACAAAAGCTCCTAATTGGGCTGATGACGTATGCAATAACATATTGCGTTATTTCTGGTTGTAATATGTTCTCAAACGTATTAATAAACTTTAATATCTGGTTACTTCTGTTAAAATGATATTTATTTTTTAATAGTATTTTTTTAATTCAATCAATCAATTTATATTTTGAATGTATTTTATTATTAATATTATTTAATTTAATTTAATGTTTTTGTTTAGTTTTTTTGGATACTTTACATTAATTTTTGGCAATACTGAAAAGTTGGCTAAGTACAAACCCCGCTTGTGTTAGATGTAAATATAAACGGAATACAATAATTTGCAAATCATTTTCAACCCATATTCAGTTGAATATGCTACAAAGACAACATATTTGGAGCAACATATGTTGCCATCCAAGCAACGTTACCATGGACGCCCCTGCTTATTTCAGTAAGACAATACCAAGCCACGTGTTACATCAATGTGGCTTCAGAGTAAAAGAGTGCGGGTACTAGACTGGCCTGCCTGTTGTCCAGATCTGTCTCCCATTGAAAATGTGTGGCGCATTATGAAGCCTAAAATACCACAACGGAGACCCCCGGACTGTTGAACAACTTAAGCTGTACATCAAGCAAGAATGGGAAATAATTCCACCTGAGAAGCTTAAAAAATGTGTCTCCTCAGTTCCCAAACGTTTACTAAGTGTTGTTAAAAGGAAAGGCCATGTAACACAGTGGTGAACATTCCCTTTCCCAACTACTTTGGCACGTGTTGCAGCCATGAAATTCTAAGTTAATTATTATTTGCAAAAAAAAATAAAGTTTATGAGTTTGAACATCAAATATCTTGTCTTTGTAGTGCATTCAATTGAATATGGGTTGAAAATGATTGGCAACTCATTGTATTCTGTTTATATTTACATCTAACACAATTTCCCAACTTATATGGAAACGGGGTTTGTAGTAACAGGGGCAGTATTGATCACACCAATGCTGACATCGATATTTCAAATTTTCAAGGTCATTGAAGGATTTCATTTTGGTCATAATTATAATCATACAAAAACACAGGATGGCGGTGTAACAATATCACTTAGATATTTATATTATTTATTATTATTTTAGATTTAAATCCCCGGATTTCTGCCCTTAAAATCCTCCTGTGACCAGGAACGTATTCTTGATTTTGTAAACAATAACAAAAACAACAAAAGACTGCGAAAAGAGTTGATTTGAGATACAAGTGTTTTGAGTTAAGAGCTATGTCACAAAGCTAATTAAGCCCATAAGTTGAGGTTGTACTGTATAGTGCTCATCTGGGCTCAAATATCATTTCAAAAGTTCCTTAGAAAAACATTTAACCACATACATTTAATTTCACCCTCATGCAAAAGCATCTGCTTGCTGAAGTTTACAGTCTGTTCTTCCCTGCTGTCATTTCTGCATCTGTCAGACTTCAAAAAAGGGGAAGAAAGGCTTCCTCTGCACTAATTCTGTTATCATAGCTTAAGGCGTCAGTGCTGTTCACATGCTAACGCTGTGAAATTCAATTCAGCTCAGTTCAAACACAGGAGGAGGAAAAAAAAATAGCGCCCAGAATACATTTTGTTCCTCTACGGCAATATTTGTGTTTCTGAAAGCTGGCCAAGGTCACCTGGCCAGACACAGAGAGTAATTATTCTGGTGGGTACGCGTGTGTGAGGTGGATGACACAGTCAAAGGCAGTATTGTGTAAGCGCACACATTGATGTGTCAGGGTAGGTTCTTTAAAAAGTCTAAAATCCAATTATTTGAATTTAAAGCCTTAAAACATCCTAAACTTTATCAAAATCTCTTTTGAAGTCTTGAATACAACTAAGGTCTTACAATTATATGAACGTTATGTTACGGTATGTTACAGCTTATCTTAGATAGCAGCCGGTATTACAAAAGCCCACTGAGTTATTTGTGTAAGATGGGTAAACTATCTGTGACTTCAGGACAAACAAGTTAATGCATGGTTGAAGACAATGGATGGCAAGGCAGCGTTTGTTAAAGGGACCTACGATAATTTTAATCTACATTTAAAACACTTTCTTGTGGTTTAGATCACTTTTTTTAAATCGTAGGGCCGAGGCCCATTGTTGGGCCACAAGCGCTGTGGTCCGTATGGGCCGCAGTTGTAATACCATTTTCCACCACTTGTGGCAGTAATGACAATCGCAAACAAACAGGAAAAGTCTGGAGCTAAAGTCAGAGAGAAGTTTCTTAAGCGCAAAAAATATGACCAAATTGATGCAGCTGTATTATTATTATATACATTTGCGCTTTATTTTTACTGACAGTTTATTTAAGAAATATATATAGTATTATGATTTATTAATTTAGTTTAGAATCTATTTATTTTAGCACAGCATAATTGTATGTAAATTTATTTTTCATCAGTTTTTATGACTCCCTTCTTTTGAAGTATATTTTATTAGTGTTTATTTTCGTAATAAGCCTGACCTAAGGCTTGATAATAATGTTTGTGATGAACAAATGCCTTTATATCATTCAATATAATTATTGAATACGATTAAAATCAAAAGTAAGATTACTAATTCAGAGTTAGTATTTTAGTGGGCCCTGGGCCCCTCTGTAGTGGAAAAAGTTGGGCCCCGAAGTCAACAAGCTTAAGAACCCCTGATCTAAATAAGATGTATTGGATATGCTTTGTTGCAAATTTTGCTCCATAGTCACACTTACAACCTGTTTTTTGAGTAAAATGTTTAATTCTGGAGGCGCTTCCAAAAACCCCGCGAACAGACTGCGCGCCAAAATGCATGAACCTTATGATTTGACACTTTGGCTTCTTTGTTTATAACGTATATTTTCTGCTGGATCTACTTTTTATTTTATGCTTCCCTTTTTTTAATTTTTTTTTTTTGCTGCAGCTGTTATATATACTGTAATATTGTACATGGTAATTGGGATTTGTTATATATTGTATATATTATATAAAAATATAATATAATATATCAGTATATATTATATACTGTGTATATAATATGTAAATATATCAATACAATATGCAATATACATATATGTTATATTTTATATTGGTACTATGGTACATTTTTAGTCTACTTAATACCTGCATTATCCTTTCCACCCTTACCCTTTCCATCCTTTGTAACTGAACTACTGTGTGGAACAATTATCCTTGTGGATCAATAAAGTGTGTCTAAGTCTAACAGGAGTATCCAACATTGTAACAACATTCATACGTCAGAAAAGACGAAATTTATCGTAGGTCCCTTTTGACATTGCGGCAGTTAATAGAACGATAATGGAAAAAGGCCACAAACACCTGCACGTCTATATAGGGATGGACTTGTACTTTTTTGTCAGTTTAGATGTAAAATGAATCTTAATTTTTTTCATCATTGTCTTAAAAATGTCTTAAATTGAAACCTGCAGAGACACGGTGTCCCAACACAGATTAATTCTTAAAGGGAAGGAATAATGGCATTTGTTTCATTATGTTTCATTATGTATCACTAGTGTGCCGTGGGATAATATGTAATTTCACCTATTTGGGTTCAAAATATTTTTTTGCAAACCAGCAATAATAATCTGCAAATGTGCCATTGTTGAGTGTCTGTGCTGTCCAGAGCTCGGCAGAGTAACCGTGTTATACTCTTCCATATCACTAGGAGGCAGCAAGTAGCTAATTGCCTTGTAGATGTTGGGAACATGGTTTGTTGTCGGCCTCTAATGCTTAAACCAAAAATAAACAAAAAGCGAGTGCCGCTAAGAAAAGGCATTGAAGCTTAGGGAAGGCTATGCAAAACGAAACTAAAACTGGTTGCAAAGTAAACAAAAACAGAATGCTGGACGACAGCAAAGACTTACAGCGTGTGGAGCATCCGAACATGACATGACAATCAACAATGTCCCCACAAAGGATAGCGACAACTTAAATAGTCTTGACTGCTAAAAACAAAGCAGGTGCGGGGAATAGCGCTCAAAGGAAGACATGAAACTGCTACAGGAAAATACCAACAAAACAGGAAAAGCCACCAAAATAGGAGCGCAACACTACACGCAGGAAGACGCCAAAAAACTCAAAATAAGTCCCGGCGTGATGTGACAGCACTTTGAGACAAGAGCTATAGTCATGCATGGTTGGTTATGGTTTGAATTCATATCCAACACTTGCGAGAACAACTTTTTATTGTCAATATCGGCTGCTGAGTTGCATTTTTTTATGTTTTCTGCTGGTGGTGTGCCTCGGGATTTTTTTTCAATGAAAAAAATGTGCCTTGGCTCAGAAAAGGTTGAAAAACACTGCTGTATGACACAGAAATGAAAGAAAAACAGATCATATCTGATTACATGCCACTCACAAGTGGATGTGAAAAGAAGTTTGGGCATCCTGCGACCCAATCAGATCAGGAGACAAGCCACTTAAAGGGGAGGTTATAAATGGCCACTAATCAGGGATGAGCCCTGAGTGTTTACAGCGAGGGATCAGTGAAACATTGCCCTAATTAATTTCCCAGAGGAGCTCATCCTCCCGTGCCTGCAACAGTAGGGGGCAGCGCTGGAAATTCACAAGCGATTTGGGATTTGGAAAAAGTCTGTAGCGTGTTTACAAAGGCCGAGCTAAAAGGGTTATTTATAAAAGGCCTACTTACTGTCCGTAGTTGTAGTTGGGCTTATTAGAGCCCTCTACTGGTCAGCAGTGGTACTGTGCATTCTTCTTCTTCCCTCTAAAAGTAAGTCAATGTGTTCCACAGCTGCTGTCCAAGTCCATCGAGCAGTTACGTCAGCCCAGCGCACACCTGCAGGAGTCTGAGGAGGAGCAGGAGGAGCGCATGCAGGAGGACAGGCTGCCCCCCGGAGGAGTCATCCGGAAGCACACGCTCAGCAGCAGTGGCAGCAGCAGCGGCGGCTCCAGCGTGGAGCTCCCCGACGCCCACTACGGGGTCATCAAGGTCAAGGAGGAGCCGGCGGACAGCGAGGACGAGGCGCTGGCCAATCAGAGCTTAGTGGCCGAGAGGAGCGCCTATCTTCACCAGGTCAAAGGGAGACTGGTGATAAGAGCCATGATCTGAGGAGGACGGGGAGGAGGTCACACACTCCGACATTCGCAGATAAACACCTCACACACACACACACACACACACACACACACACACACACACACACACACACACACACACACACACACACACATTGCACTGTACGACAAACGATCCCTTTGAGACTCCCGTGCCGTCTGCCCAACGCTACATTTTGATGTAAATATTACCAAGAGCTGCTTGTGGTTGTTTGAGCGTACATATATTGTGTAAGCATAGCGCGCCTCTAGAGCAGTGTTTTTCAACCACCGTGCCGCGGCCCACTCGTGCGCCGTGAGATACAGTCTGGTGTGCCGTGGGAGATTATGTAATTTCACCTATTTGGGTTAAAAATATTTTTTTGCAAACCAGTAATTATAATCCGCAAATAATGTGCCGTTGTTGAGTGTCGGTGCTGTCTAGAGCTCGGCAACGTAACCGTGTAATACTCTTCCATATCAGTAGGAGGCAGCTAATAGTTAATTGCTTTGTAGATGTCGGGAACACGTCGTGTGAGACGACGAGGGTTTGCCGTCGTATCTAATGCTTAATCCAAAAATAAACAAAAGGTGAGTGCCCCTAAGAAAAGGCATTGAAGCTTAGGGGAGGCTAAGCAGAACGAAACTAAAACTGAACTGGCTACAAAGTAAACAAAAACAGAATGCTGGACGACAGCAAAGACTTACTGTGGAGCAAAGACGGCGTCCACAAAGTACATCCTTACATGACATGACAATCAAATGTGTCCCCACAGAGAAGGATAGCAACAACTTAAACAGTCTTGATTGCTAAAACAAAGCAGGTGCGGGGACTAGCGTTTAAAGGGGAACATTATCACCAGACCTATGTAAGCGTCAATATATACCTTGATGTTGCAGAAAAAAGACCATATATTTTTTTAACCGATTTCCGAACTCTAAATGGGTGAATTTTGGCGAATTAAACGCCTTTCTATTATTCGCTCTCACATCGGGAAGCAATCCGCCATTTTCTCAAACACATTACAAACACCGAGTCAAATCAGCTCTGTTATTTTCCGTTTATTCGACTGTTTTCCGTACCTTGGAGACATCATGCCTCGTCGGTGTGTTGTCGGAGGGTGTAACAACACGAACAGGGACGGATTCAAGTTGCACCAGTGGCCCAAAGATGCAAAAGTGGCAAGAAATTGGACATTTGTTCCGCACACTTTACCGACGAAAGCTATGCTACGACAGAGATGGCAAGAATGTGTGAATATCCTGCGACACTCAAAGCAGATGCATTTCCAACGATAAAGTCAAAGAAAACTGCCGCCAGACCCCTAGGAAAAGAGAGCGGATGAGGGTATGTCTACAGAATATATTAATTGATGAAAACTGGGCTGTCTGCACTCTCAAAGTGCATGTTTTTGCCAAATGTATTTCATATGCTGTAAATCTAGTTCATAGTTGTTAGTTTCCTTTAATGCCAAACAAACACATACCAATCGTTGGTTAGAGGGCGATCGCCAAATTCGTCCTCGCTTTCTCCCGTGTCGCTGGCTGTCGTGTCGTTTTCGTCGGTTTCGCTTGCATACGGTTCAAACCGATATGGCTCAATAGCTTCAGTTTCTTCTTTAATTTCGTTTTCGCTACCTACCTCCACACTACAACCATCCGTTCAATACATGCGTAATCTGTTGAATCGCTTAATCCGCTGAAATTCGAGTCTGAATCCGAGCTAATGTCACTATAGCTTGCTGTTCTATCCGCCATGTTTGTTTGTATCGGCATTACTATGTGACGTCACAGGAAAATGGACGGGTGTATATAACGATGGTTAAAATGAGGCACTTTGAAGCTTTTTTTAGGGATATTGCGTGATGGGTAAAACTTTGAAAAAAAACTTCGAAAAATAAAATAAAGTTAAAGTTAAAGTTAAAGTACCAATGATTGTCACACACACACTAGGTGTGGTGAAATTTGTCCTCTGCATTTGACCCATCCCCTTGATCACCCCCTGGGAGGTGAGGGGAGCAGTGGGCAGCAGCGGCGCCGCGCCCGGGAATCATTTTTGGTGATTTAACCCCCAATTCCAACCCTTGATGCTGAGTGCCAAGCAGGGAGGTAATGGGTCCCATTTTTATAGTCTTTGGTATGACTCGGCCGGGGTTTGAACTCACAACCTACCGATCTCAGGGCGGACACTCTAACCACTAGGCCACTGAGTAGCCACTGGGAACTGATTTTTAATGCTTTTAACTCTTCTGAAATTGTGATAATGTTCCCCTTTAAGGAAGACATGAAACTGCTACAGGAAAACACCAACAAAACAGGAAAAGCCACCAAAATAGGAGCACAAGACAAGAACTAAAACACTACACACAGAAAAACAGCAAACAACTCCAAATAAGTCACGGCGTGATGTGACAGGCCGTGACAGTACACCTACTTTGAGACAAGAGCGATATTGATGCATGCTTGGTTATAGTTTAAAGTCAGACCCAACACTTGCGACAACGACTTTTTACTGTCAATGTAGCGGTAAAGTCCTATACTCTTAATGCTACTCGTTGCCGAATATAACTGAAGCTAGTTTAGACGTGTGCAGCTGGCTAATAATTGATGTCCAGAATTGTGTCCATGTTTAACACAAATATTTATTATCATACAGTCACGTAAATCAAAACTCACTTTGGGAGCAAACAAATCATAGCCTGGCACAGTCAAAAACTGTTGCGCCTCCACTCAGCAACACCTGAGCAAGATCCCAGCCCCTCCCTAAGTAGACTGGCACTTGGCCTTGAGCCAACCCCTTTAGTGACGTCATGAATTTGACGGACAGAAAGAGAACCGTATTTTTCGGACTATAAGTCGCAGTTTTTTTCGTAGTTTGGCCGGGCTCCAGTGCGACTTATATATGTTTTTTTCCTTCTTTATTATGCATTTTTGGCAGGTGCGACTTATACTCCGGTGCGACTTATACTCCGAAAAATACGGTAAAAGGCTCTCACAGTCAATATCGCTACGGAGTTTCATTTTTTAAAATGTTTTCTGCTGGTTGTGTGCCTCCGGATTTTTCCAACGCAAAATATGTGCCTGGGCTCAAAAAAGGTTGAAAAACACTGCTCTAGAGGACGGAGTTAGCAGGTGCACGGCGTGGACGAGCCAGCGTGTGCAACCTTTGTGCACACTTCCACTCATCTTTACGGTGTGCTGCTCCTGGGGGAAAAAAAATGTTACGGGGCGAACACGTGTCTTAGCCAGAATGTACAAAGTAAACCCTGACAGAATATGCCGGGATTGCGGTCGAAACTGGGACGCACATGCATCACCCAACACTTCCTCATCTGGGCGCCTGCCTCTTGGAGAGCTCTCCTCCCTGCGGGTCCAAATGAAGAAAAAAAAAAAGCTCCTGCCCAGCTTTCAGCAGAGGAGTCAGACAGAGAGCGCGAGAGGGCCGGGCAGGAAATGCCTTCTAGGAGCCAGGAGTCGGGAGTGATTCATGTGTGCTGGAATGTTTGCGAGAGAGGAGGGCCTCGGCTCGCCTTCACAATTGATTTAGTGTCCTGGCGCATTACAAAGTGATACGATCGAGGGAGTCCTGTACTTGGGAGATGGCTTCCTCTGTGATCTCCCCAGTGGCGTGTGTCTACCTCCTCGTGCGGCGTCGTTTCATGGCCGCCGACGAGGAGGGAAAAACAAACTTTTCTTTTAGTCCATGAAAAAGCGCCCACTGAGACATGTATAGTCTGTCTTCAAGTGAAACGTGTTGGATAGCTGTAAACCTTCTCCGTTCATTCGTAGCGTCGACGAGGTGGACAACTGCTCGTGGTTCTTTTCGACTGTCTTGTCTTATTGTCAGGTGTCCGGGTTCAATGTGCCGTAGCCCAAGTAAACACCACAACAATGTGAGTCCTGTCCTTGATGGGACTGTGCCGACAACTACTGCACTGTTACAGATGGATGGTGAGGGTGGGGTGGAGAGGGGGACGGGGGAAGGTCCTGGAAGTCTGTTTCTCGCAGTTTGTCTTTTTTTTCCCTTTGGCCTTGTGTGACACACTTTGTTTTTAAAAAAAAAAAATAAAGTCAATTTACCTTCAAGTGTGTTGCATTTTTGTGTGAAAAGACTTGATTTTTAACCACATGCTTGTAAAATGATATTTATATATAGCTCGGTTGGTAGAGTGGCTGTGCCAGCAACTTGGGGGTTCCAGGTTTGATCCCCGCTTCCGCCATCCTCGTCACTGCCGTTGTGTCCTTCAGCAAGACATGTAACCCACCTGCTCCCAGTGCCACCCACACTGGTTCAAATGTAACTTAGATATTGGGTTTCACTATGTAAAAGCGCTTTGAGTCAATAGAGAAAAGCGCTATAAAAATATAATTCACTTCACTTCACACTTCATCTGCTCAGTGGGCTTGTGGTTAGAGTGTCCGCCCTGAGATCGGTAGGTCGTGAGTTCAAACCCCGGCCGAGTCATACCAAAGACTATAAAAATGGGACTCATTACCTCCCTGCTTGGCATTCCGCATCAAGGGTTGGAATTGGGAGTTGAATTATCAAAAAATATTCCCGGGCGCGGCCACCGCTGCTGCTCACTGCTCCCCTCACCTCCCAGGGGGTGAGGGTGATGGGTCAAATGCAGAGGATAATCTCACCACACCTAGTGTGTCTGTGACAATCATTGGTACTTTAACTTTAACATACAACAATGTAAAGTTAACGAGTGGGACAGAAAGACTAGCATAGCTATAGTATTTTGCTACAGTGCTAATATTACGCTCACATTTTAACAGCAACATTATAATGGTGGGCAATATGGCAAAAACTCTAAATTGTGATATATATAGCAGCCCCCTGCATTAAAGATACATATCAGCTGAGATAGGCTCCAGCACCCCCCGCGACCCCAAAAGAGACAAGCGGTAGAAAATGGATGGATGGATGGATTACGATTGTATGTAAATGATAATAGAACCATTTCAAAATGGTTTACAAAGGCTCCTAATTTAGCTGCTGATGAATTGTTGTATTGTTTTCTCAATATTATTATTAATCTACTTGTTGATTAACTGTTAATATCTGGTTACTTTCTGTTGTGGTTCCATCTACACTTCTGTTAAATAGTAATAGGTAGGGATGTCCGATAATGGCTTTTTGCCGATATCCGATATTCCGATATTGTCCAACTCTTTAATTACCGATACCAATATCAACCGATACCGACATATAGAGTCGTGGAATTAACACATTATTATGCCTAATTTGGACAACCAGGTATGGTGAAGATAAGGTCCTTTTTAAAAAAATTAATAAAATAAAATAAGATAAATAAATTAAAAACATTTTCTTGAATAAAAAAGAAAGTAAAACAATATAAAAACAGTTACATAGAAACTAGTAATGAATGAAAATGAGTAAAATTAACTGTTAAAGGTTAGTACTATTAGTGGACCAGCAGCACGCACAATCATGTGTGCTTACGGACTGTATCCCTTGCAGACTGTATTGATATATATTGATATATAATGTAGGAACCAGAATATTAATAACAGAAAGAAACAACCCTTTTGTGTGAATGAGTGTGAATGAGTGTAAATGAGGGAGGGAGGTTTTTTGGGTTGGTGTACTAATTGTATCTTTGTTTTTTTAAAATTAAATCAACATAAAAAACACAACAAAAAAAACGATAATAAAAAAAAACAAACGATACCGATAATTTCCGATATTACATTTTAAAGCATTTATCGGCCGATAATATATCGGACATCTCTAGTAATAGGCATTTATTCTTCTGTTGTTTGTCCTACCAAAGACTATTAAAATGGGACCCATTGCCTTCCTGCTTGGCACTCAGCATCAAGGGTTGGAATTGGGGGTTAAATCACCAAAATGATTCCCGAGCGCGGACACCGCTGCTGCTCACTGCTCCCCTCACCTCCCACGGGGTGGAACAAGGGGATGGGTCAAATGCAGAGAGTAATTTCACCACACCTAGTGTGTGTGTGACTATCAGTGGTACTTTAACTTTAAATTAGGGCTGCAGCAAATCGATTAATTCTAAGGCTGTCGAAAATAACGAGATGATTAATAAATGAAAATAACGCATAAATAATGTTTGAGCACAAATTATTCACACCATTTATTTTGACCGTACATGCTCCTTTAAAAGTAAACTGAAATGTGGCCCAGGTTGTTATAGGGTCAGTGATGGGGTCAATGCATACGCCAGTGCAAAAACGAGTGAGGAGACTCGGACTGTTCAAATACCCCCTGACTGGATTTAACAAGATGAAACCAAGTTTATCATTGGAATAAATAACATGCATTCAAGGAAAACAGTTAAAAATGTTCCTGGATGACAATACAACTGCATTTGTGTCTAAATATTGTTTTTGTTGTTAATTTAAATGATATAAGCCAGTAATGAACGTTGATTAATCACACAATCAGAATGTATTTATGTAGCCCTTAATTCAGGGGTGTCAAACGTACTGCCCGAGGGCAGGATCAGGCCCATGAACAGGTTTTATCTGGCCCGCGCGATGAGTTTGCCAAGTATAAAAATTAACCTGAAATTTTTGAATGGAAGTTCTAAATGTGTCCACTGGATGTCACAATAGCAATTCTTTGTATCTTTGTAGATGATGCTACAAATGTACAAAATAAACCACATGATGTTAGTATATCAGTCGAGGAAAATGATCAAACTACATAAATAACATCCTGTAATTTGATTTTGATATGTTTTTTTAATTTGATAGATTGACAATTAACACCAATGAGTT